>NC_062974.1:12021108-12060152 GCF_023078275.1 Leguminivora glycinivorella | reverse complement strand
TCAACAATAACTTGTCTTAATATATTATTTAACAAAATCTAAGTATACAACGTTAGTAAAAAGTTCAATCAAGTAGATATTTATCTTTTATTCAGTTGACAAAATACGCGTGTTTCAATTTCAACCCTTCCACTCATTATATCCGAGATTGTACCTTCACTCGCTTTTATTTTCTTTATTGAGCCAGCATAAATATTGTGCACGGCACGTGCCTCAACGACCAATGTTGTTTTATCCGCGGAAAAACGCTGATGTAACAATACTTACGCTAAAGCGACTCGTTTTCTTACGAACAAATTTACATTTTCCGTTTTTCCTTTTACTCCGCACCTATTTAGATATTAGTCATGTTTCACGTCATTGCACTTAGCGCCGCGGCTCTTTACCCGATCGCGGGTTTATTAGTTTTATTACAGTTACGTTCCATAAGATTATAAGAACAAAAAGCTATGCTGCCTACGTATTTCAATTACCGCCTAAAAAGAGATTTCAACTCCATCTGAGTAATTAATTGATAAGTATACCGATCGGATCTATTTAATACCGGACATACCGACATGCCAAAAGTTAAAATCATTGTCCCGGTTACAACATAAATGTATCACAACATAATCGAATAGTAAAATGGCTTGCGGCAGGAATAGGATATACCTTACTAGAGTTTAAAACGCTATTATTATGATATTACAACTTCAAAACAACGCTAACTTTCTTTATTTCTTTTTACAGGTTGCGACGCAAAACAAACAACAGAAGTTTAATGCGCCTCTCGTCCCCGCCAGACAAAATTTAAGGTAAGATAGAAATGATAGAATTTTATTTAAGCCGCACAATTATCGCACATTTTTAAGGAAAGCAGAATAAAATTAACTAAGTGACTACTTAATTAAGGTAAAAAAATATATGTACAAGTGTTACTCGGAAGTTAATATCCATTTGTGCTATTTAGTAGTAGTAGTAGTAATACACTTTATTGTACAAAAATAAGAACACATAATAACAGGAAAGAAAAAGAACACACACATCATTTGTACAAAGGCGAACTTATCCCATTAAGGGATTTCTTCCAGTTAACCTTAGAGCAGTTAAAGGAGAATTGGAGACGGTAGACTTTCCTAAGCTAAGCCTATACCTAACCTACAAACTATAGCAATATAGACGTTATATCATATAAATAAATACGTTATACATATAATACAGTTTTATGACTACCCTACATACATACACAAACTACTATTTATTTCGCTATACTGGAGACGAGTATATTGTAAAAACGTTTTACAAAAGAAATAATATGTCGTCAAGTCCTAATTATTTTGGAGAGAAGAAAGAGGTCTAAGTTATCTAAAAATGTCGTGTCTTATCGGTTATGCCCGCGCGTTGTATGTTGCTGCTAAATTGCATGTCTACGAAAATGCAAAATGAAATTGGCTTGTAGGTACCAAAGTCAAATAGAGTTCTCTTCTTCTTCCTCCTACCCTTATCCCACGTTATGTGGGGTCGGTACAACATGTCTTCCTCTTCCATTCTCCCCTATCTTTCGTCATCTCAACACTCACATCTTTCTTTCTCATGTCCTCTTTCACACAATCCATCCATCGTTGTTTGGGTTTACCCCTCCCTCTCCATCCATCAATTAGTCTTATATTCGTTACTTTTCAATTTGTCGGTAACAAAATCTTTACCACTCTTTAAAAATCTATTACATTACCTACAGTTACTTTTTTATCCTCCGACGAAAAAACGACGGGATATTATTGTAAGTTTGACGTACCTACCTGTCTGTCTATTTGTCTTTGTGTATGTCTGTCTGTGGCATCGTAGCTCCCGAACGGATGAACCGATTTAGATTTAGTTTTTTTTTGTTTGAAAGCTGAAAGCTTAGCCATGTTTCATGAAAATTGGTCCACCATGTCGAGGTTTTTAGGGTTCCGTAGTCAACTAGGAACCCTTATAGTTTCGCCATGTCTGTCTGTCCGTCCGTCCGTCCGTCCGTCCGTCCGTCCGTCCGTCCGTCCGTCCGTCCGTCCGTCCGTCCGTCCGTCCGTCCGTCCGTCCGATAATCTCAGTAACCGTTAGCACTAGAAAGCTGAAATTTGGTACCAATATGTATATCGATCACGCCAACAAAGTGCAAAAATAAAAAATGGAAAAAAATGTTTTATTAGGGTACCCCCCCTACATGTAAAGTTGGGGCTGATATTTTTTTTCATTCCAAGCCCAACATGTGATATATTGTTGGATAGGTATTTAAAAATGAATAAGGGTTTACTAAGATCGTTTTTTGATAATATGAATATTTTCGGAAATAATCGCTCTTAAAGGAAAAAAAAGTGCGTCCCCCCCCTCTAACTTTTGAACCATATGTTTAAAAAATATGAAAAAAATCACAAAAGTAGAACTTTATAAAGAATTTCTAGGAAAATTGTTTTGAACTTGATAGGTTCAGTAGTTTTTGAGAAAAATACGGAAAACTACGAAACCCTACACTGAGCGTGGCCCGACACGCTCTTGGCCGGTTTTTTTAAATTAATTTTAATTTTATGATTATTAATGATAAATACAGTTTTAACGCGACTGCACATCCTGCTTCGTGCATATCCTGTGAATATTGACCAAATATGGAGGCTTTCCAGTAATTGATTTACCGTATAACTTTGTTAGTAAGAGCTCAGCTAGAAGTTTCTTCGGCTCGGTAATATATTTACTTTACCTACACACCTCTAGCTATATCGATTTCTTATGGTATGAGAAGCGCGTTCATCCCATAAATAAAAAAGCTACGTATTCTACGAAAAAATACCATTTGTGAGATAACGCTAAATAAGACCACGTTTCACACATAAAAATAATGATAGTTGAACAAAAACTTGAAATTACCGCACTAATTGAAACTACTACTACTATTTTGGTAAAATAATTATTAAATAAATAAAATAAGTAAGACGATTTTGAAAATATATGTCTGTTTAGATTCGGGAAGAAAATAGTCGTAGATTCATATAAGGTACAGCGGGGCAAATCTAACCGGGGGCAATTGTAATTAGTAAATTTTAAATATTAGTACACTATGATGTTGAGTTCTACATGTATCCACTGAACACGCCTACCATATATAACCGGTGGACATTCTATTTAATAATGCAAACATTGTAAAACATGGAGAAAATGGACCAGTTACATCTGCCCCCAGTCGAGATTTGCCCCGCTGTACCTTAAGTAGAATGTATTTGACCCCATATATTTCATGACGCCTACCTTTCCGCTCAGTCTCTATATTTTATTAATTATATAACTTGTAACAGCTCAAGATAAGTTGTTCGACAATTTAATTATCGCTTTTTAATTTTTTGCTTTCCTGTTTCCTTTATACATATTCTGTTAAATATTTCTGTAAAGGTACGCTTGCATGGTAAGTGTCTATGTATGGTAGAACTAATTGGCTATGGCCTATGACAGACCTGTTTAAATATGGATATATTGGAGTTATTCCAGTTAACATGACTAGTCATACCGTACCGTATACGTACGTAGTTTGCCCTAATGCATATCCGTTTTCTTAAGCAGCATTTCCGTTCTGACATATTTTTACGAAGACTGATTTAGCGAATTTTTGCTAGATTTTATTACTGTTTGCTTCTGCGCTGTGAATGGCGACATACCTACGTCTGTGCCTACGTAAATTAGTCTCCATTTTGTGACGTCATAGGTACGTCATGTGTCACTTCATAGTCCTCTTATATTTTGTACATGTCCCACCACTAATATAATACATTAACCAACCTTATAACCGCACAAGTATCAGCTTAGCATTATTTGCATTGTAAATCTTGTATATTACGAGTATTCGCCGCTTGATTTAATTAATTATTCATTTTTTATCTTGATCCACATCACCGTGTGTCATAGATCTTCAAGATAGGACACTTACGTCCTACACATAAAATACATACATACATGCAAATTAGTTACATATTGTTAGCGGTGTTCTGAACGTCCCCTTACTGACACCTCAGCTGTGAGCAGACGTTCAGAACTCCACTAATAGATCAGAACTCCGTTAACAGATTAGAACTTCGCTAACAATATCAGAATATAATTCAACATTTTTCACAAGCAAATAAAATGTCTGACCAGCGCATAAAGTATTAAAATATTAAGCACATAAAATTAAAAGATCAAAAAACTTTTTAATGCTGCTAATGGCCGTGATTTATTGCACGGGATCAGGATTTTACTCGTATCATTTTATATTCTAACGCGACCACGTTACTTTTCGCCGTATCATCATTAAAATTACCATCAGCGTTATCAAAGAACATTTTACAGACATTGCGGTGTGATTAATTATCCTTAAAATCTCGGTGCCAAAACATCCATTAGCTTATATGCGTGTATACAGACCTCTAGCCAAGAGTACAATCGTTGACGATCTGTAATAATAATATCTATCTCTATCGGTCCTCCGTAATGGCGCGACAGACCCAGCGGGCGAAACAACTGATGTGCCGACGGAAAGTTTCCAAAATTCTGAAATTTTCACATATGAGAACTTCAGAAGCATTCCATACTTTGTACGGACAATTGTATGGATGGAAACTTTCCATTTCATAAATTTAAATTTCCCTTTATTTTTCGTGAAAGTTTCGTGAATTTTTCAAGAAATTTAAGATTTTTTTAGAAAATTTCCGCAGCTTGCATATCACTAGGCGAAACACACGAGTTCGATAAACTTAGTGCGACCCACTAACCAATAGTGCGAAAACGATGGCCTGACGTTATATTATCGTTTTTCTACTCGTCGACTTTAATCTGTCAATTAGGACACCACAGACTAAACTATAATATTTCATTACACTTCACTTAAGTTAACTGAAAAAAAAAAAAAACAAAAATAGAACTTCATACAAGTTCTATACTAATTTGCGATACCTGGCAAATTTTTCTGCATCTGAAACACATTATTTTTTATCTATCGCGTTATCGACCAATCAGAGACGGTTATTACAAATAATTGGTTGCTAGGTAATTCGATCGACGCTATTAACATTAGTTTTAACTTGAATGATGATATTTTTCGTCCATTGGTGATGAAGATGATGACTCATAGAAAAAGTATTGTATACAATAGTGATATAATTAAGCTTTTCACTCTCGTACCGTACTATTAGGCCTAAACATGGTACTCGACTAAAAAGCTTTGTATTATATCACGATTGTATAAAATTCTATTAATAGTTTTATCTCGCGACCATGCTTTCCTGCCAGATTGCGTTGCGATCAGCGTCTAGCTAGTGTCAACCTGTCAACGATTGTCATTTCAGGGTACGTAGCCAAATGGTACAAAGGCTCACGAAACGCTCGTAAATATCTATCTTTATCGCTCGTGCGTATTGGCGTGACAGAGCCAGACTACCTACGGGTGTGTGTAGGCATATATTGCGTATTTCCATAGCTTACCAAGAGTAGGGGCCGATTTTGAATTTTGTCACTTTGTCGGCTCAATTCGAATTAGACTTCACTAAATTCCCAATTTCAAGCACACGAATTTCGAAAATCGCATCGTCGACTCGCAGATATTTGAGTGTCGAAATCGTGCGATCGAAATTGAAAAATCGGCCGGACCTTATATTTCTTAGAAAGAATGTGATGATGGATAGTACATTTGTACTACATAATGTCTGTCGACCCTGTATTGTGCTATTTGTGCTGTAAATCCATACACTGCATTGTGTTTGTATCACTTTTCCATGTGTGATAGAGCCCTGCGTACCTATCATTCACCACGCACGGCGCCTCAGCGAACGTAGTGTTGGCTACAGGCATACAGTGCAAGCAATTAGAAGAAGATACTTCGCGTCCAATTTAATCCTTTCCAGTATTTTCCCTCTTTGATTTTGAACCTTGACAAACAGGATATTGGGACGTTCTTTCCTCACCGTTGTTTGTCAATACTCTTCTTATCGTGGAAAGATTAATGTATACGTAATTAGCCCTAGTTAATCTTGTGATGAAAATATTGAAAATTAATATCGTCTATTACAGCGGATTAGTCGTTAAACAGCTTGCCGGGTAGCAACGCCCGAGTCTTGGGCCTATTTACTCGAGGCGAGAACGCATGCGGGTTTCGTTACATTGCGGCATTTGATCGGTGAGCTGAATTGTACGTAACCTAAACAGCCCGCAATGTAACTAAAATCGCATGCGAGTTCGCGCGCTTCTTAATGAGCCTTTAGAGTGAAATATGTTTTAATTGGGAGTAATTTTCATCCTTACTTTATAACGATTTAATTGCCTAGGGTTCTACATAAAAGCTTAATTAGCGCTGGAGCCGCTGGAGGTGCCATTCAATGTTCGAATATATTACTCGTATTTCATCAGAACAGTTTTTATTGAAATGCACTATTTAGATCGTAGGTATATAAGTACCTAGAATAGAAACATCATTTCACTAATTAGGTAATACTTTTGTCAGGAAGCCCCAATTGTTTTGTTGCAAATTAAAGACAATACAATATTCATTGTTAACAATTTGTACCATTTCTGTTATTCAATTTTACAAAACGTGTTTAAATTGTTTTAACATAGGATATCGAGATTCGACACAGTTAAGTAAGAAGTTCATTTTACCAAATTGCACAAATTCTAGAGCATGTACAATACCGTCAAAAAGTTTAAGACCAAACACAATGTTCAGTGTCATTGTTATAAACCCTTCTAAAAATCATCAAACTAAATTTGTAATCAATAGAAAACAACGTAATCTTATTATATTGATCGGCAACCCATTTGTTCTGCAAGAAGACAACGATCCCAAACACTCAGCAAAGATCTGTAGAAGCTACACAGTCAATAAAGAACGCCAAGGTGTGTTCAAAAATATGATTTGGCCACCGCAATCCCCAGACCTTAACCCGATCGAACTTTTATGGGAGGACTCGACCGTAGAGTCCGAAGACAATGTCCGACATCTGCAACAGCTCTATGGGAGATACTGCAATACGAGTGGAAATCCATTAGCCAAGTAACGCTACACAAACTTATAGCAAGACTGTCAAGAATCTGCTCGGAAGTGAAAAAGCGTCGAGGAGGAGAAAAACGTTTAGCTTTTATTTCTTATTATGATCCCTTTTTAAAAATTGTTATACGCTTTATTTTGTCGGTTGTAGGTACTGAAAAGTAATATTCTCATAGGAACTTCATGAAATGTTGATTATTTGCATATATCGTGTTTGGTCTTAAACTTTTTGACGGTAGTGTAAATTAACAAAAGAATATAATAATCTGCCAAATCTGTCAAATTTATTTGGTATATTTGAAATGCTGTTCCCGTTATGCGTACTTTGATAGTAGTACTCGTATATGTATGTAACCAGCACATTCTACTAGCACACATTCGATGTCCAACGACTGTTTTCTTTGGCCCACACAGCTGTTGCTTCGAATTATGTCACCGGCGATCTGTTGCCCCACGCCGGAAATTATCTCTCGTGCACATCAAATCGATGACACTTCGATTACCCACCGAGTGACATCACCTGGGCGCGTAGACAAGATGCCTGTTGTTCACGATCCTTAGCGTCGCATCGTAGTTATCTATCTCTCTATCTCTCTACGATACGATACGGAAGGTGAACGATTGGCCACTAGTCTATATGTTATCTAGCCAACGTGCCAACTGCATGCCAACGCGCTTGTTTTGCCTTTTCATAGGCTCACTTTGCCTTTTTGCCTTCTCTTCTCTGTTGCAAAAAGTCCTGTTTGGTCGATTCGGCATACCTAAACGGTATTTTGGCCACCAATACACATGGTAACAATGAACTCGACCAAACTACGTATGTTGTCTTTGGTATTGTTTTCGGAAATGATATCACTCAAAAATAAGGCTACATAAATTTAAAAATATCTGACACACTGCTATGGCCCTACAAATAAGATTGGTGATTGCTTTTTTTGTACCGGTGATTGTATGTTGTCAGGAATATCATACGTGTTTTTAATTTCGGCACACTACATGTCACAAGTTTATGAGTGTGTCTCAGACAGTTGTGTTTCGTCCGCTGTGGAAAATGGTTGACACGTTGGCTACACACCCTGAGCTCACTAGGAAAACATTTATCACACCGCGCCTCTTAAACTTCCTGGAGCCAAGATTGCGTATCACATGTCCATCTTGTCTTGTCGTTAGAGCTTCATAATGTGGTATTGATACATGCTAACGATGTGACAAAAATTAACTACAAGGCTAAGGGGCCATTTAGACGGTACGAGAACTCGCATGCGAGTTTTATTACATTGCGGTATTTATGGCTGTCAAAATTGTATGTAACCTCAACAGCCCGCAATGTAACTAAAATCGCATGCCAGTTCGCACGCGTCTAACACTATATCACAAAATACATAATATAACGCACATAGTTTATATCGCACACTGTTCACAAGCAATTTAGAAACTACATGTTAAACATGATTTAACATAATAAATTAATAATGAGTGTGTATGTATGTCGATCGAAATTATCGAAGTGTTCTGTAAAAATTGTGTTTTGCTTAAAATATGATAGGTAGCTAAGTATTTATTTCAGAAACTTATAAGCATTGGCTTATTTATAGGTAATCGAATTGCAATTTTACAGTCGCTGCTCATAACACATTTTTGAAATAACAAATGATAAAGAACATGGATTGGAAGTTACATCAACATGAGTCTTTAAATTTTCTTGGTAACATAATACGGCCCTGATACGGCGGAAGAATCTTTACGTAACAATCTAAAAAGGACAGTGTCCAAAAAGCTAAAATTTTCCCACATAACTGGGAATTGTAATGTCCATTTTGCGACCGACCCTCAATAAAACCTCATGGAATGCTTTTACAGTCGCCCGCGTTATGTCCCGCATATTTTTATTTTAGCTTATAGAACTCATATCTACTGTTCCGTGCAAAATAAATGTAACTTTGTGTGTATGTACATACTAGTTTTTGCCCGCGGCTTCGCTCGCGTTAAATTCGAAATTTGCTCCATACAAACTTCCACCGCCCATTTTAGGGTAGTAGGTGGTTAGAAAGAGACAAAAAAAGTAGCCCATGTCACTCTCCGTCTCTTCAACTATCTCCACCTAAAAAATCACGTCAATTCTTCGCTCCGTTTTGCCGTGAAAGACGGACAAACAAACAGACACACACACTTTCCCATTTATAATATTAGTATAGATTAGTATAGATGTAAAACCATTTCGTTATAATCATAACTATGCTTCAGAAGTACCTAACTAACTAATAGATAAGTCGAACGTCTTGGTTTTAGTGTAACCATTATATTCTTAATTTTCCGCACTAGTTATATAACAAAGTAGGCAGTAGGTACATTTTTTGTCAGGTCGAAACTTCAAAGGGCCATAATTATGTAGGTATACTGAATAACATCGTACGATACACGTGCGAAGAGGGATTCTTAACTTGGGTCTATTTAAAACACTCCCTTCGGTCATGTTTTAATTTACCGCCACTGTTTCGAATTTCTTTTCGGCACATTGTATCGTAATGTAGGTACATTGGTATTGGTGTGACAATAACGACTCAATATATTTATAGACTACGACTAGTTAATCTCACAGATAAGTTTGACAACAAGATCTATTGTAATGCACGCAGATTGATACATTATGACAAGCGTCAATTTATGCATACAATAACCCTGTTGATGTAATAGCATTGCGAACTACACAGATACGCCATCTCACGTCGACTATTGGATTTAACGATATTAAACTTTGAACTATTAATAATAAGATAAAACGGCCAATGTGACATAATTTATGTATTATAATGTAATGTAGACACTATCGCTAACGTCTAAATAGTTTCGATCCCTTATTGCGTTCAAATAAACAAGCTCATTAGTCCGCAAATATTTACACAACACAAATATATAGATTAAACTGGAGTGGCTTAATTGGTATTAGTATTAATCAATTTATTAAGAATATAATACTAATCCATATGTTTAAAACCGGGGCAGTCCTTATTAGTGGGTAAACATAAGTGTCACTATATTTATGCATGCATTTTATCATTAGTTAATTAGTAATAAAATTTTCTGCAATCATTCTGAAATAAAAATGACCGTTCATTTTTTGAATAGTGATTTTTGGGAACATACTGAACAAGTTTTATTAAAATAAGTTTTAATTCGCCAAATACTATTTGGCTGTTTCATACATTTCGACTGTTCTGATACCGCTCATTTCTATGGAATAGACCAATTTTTTTTCGCGATTTCAGCATTGGTCCCAAAATAAAAGTTGTTCATTATGACTATTATGAGCTCAAAAGTCTCTCTCTTGAACGGTCCTTTTTGTTTCATCCTGTATAGCAGGCAGAGTGATAGGTCTCCGACACTTTTCATTTATAAAAGCACCCCTAGTAACGTGACCAGGACCGGTTTGAAATACATCCTCTATTGAAAGGTTGCTCAAGAACATTTGAGTACACGCCTCAAGCGATATGACAACATTTCTGCGCAAAACCAAGTACGTACATAAGCGAATCTGTTCTGAAACATTTAGAGTATGTATACGGCCGAACACGGGTTGTAATATGGTCATGTTAACCATGTAACTTGTTATCTCGTAAAAGGTACGTGACGAGTTGGGAAACCTGTAGCGAGGTAAGGTCTTGAAGGTGTTCAATGGTTAAATATATACTGTACTTGCCCATTGCGTCATTAGTACTTACCTACCTACCTGTCTCAATGACGGACAACTTTCCTTTAAAGCCGTTGACATATAGGCTTTTAATATGGTGTAGAGTTACAGATGCTCGCATTTAATGAGGTGATGAGGCATAAAACGGTAATTTGTGTAGACACATTTGGCATGATGTTATTTATTAACAATTTAATAGGTTGTTTAATATCAAATTCATCTTATACGGAGTTGTGTTTACATGTGTTATGAATAATATTTAAGAGTACGTCTGTCTTCTGTCTACCCAGAATAAATCTAACCAAATCTGGTTTCATACTTATGGTCTCCTCAGTTCGCCAGTGGTCTGTATCCACCATATGACATACTGTTTTGTAGGATTACCTGAAGCCTTCCACAGGATATCATCCTATTATGGCACCCAAGTAACCTCTAATGATAGCCAACGATGTCTAAGAGTTTCATTCTTCTGTATTGTGCTAGGTTAGAGTTTCATTCTTCTGTATTGTGCTAGGTTCAGCTACTTAGATCTGCAATTTCGAGGTTCCTAACACCGTCCAGTTTCAGTCCGGTCGTCGTTTGCTTATTCTGTTGTTGGTTAAAATAATACAGGACTAAACTTTATTTTTAAACGGTCTTCAGTATCATCTCCCAACAGACTGTATTAAAAAAGAATTGTTGATGTTTAATTAAATAAATGGCATGTGTCGAAAACTTCAATCTTTTCAAAAAGCATAATTTAGTATGAACAGAAGTTTTTCAGACGAAAAATGCCATTGCTCGCACCAATGAACATTCAAGACAGCTGTTCAGTCTCAGGGTCATTTTATCATCTGTCAGTTTATGAAATAAAAGCATTTACAAAAAAAAATGTAATGACAAATTGAAAAGTTGAATTGGCCATAACCTAGCCGGCATAAAGCATTTAAATTACATTTAATTATAGTTAACGGTAACCAACAATTGCAGTTTAGTGTATTACCGGTAGAACTACTAAGTAACTGGTATGTTATAATTAACTTATAATTAATTTATTCGCTTTACTAGTACTTCTTAATCGATAATAGGTCATAAGTCATTATGAAATGAGTCATCTGTTTCATGGAATGTTTTCATTTGTCTGTTTGAGTGTCTGGTTCATTAAATAAACAATAACTAGTAAGATTACCGCCACACAATTTAGTTTGGCAACTTTGATAACTGCGTCTTCGTCGCTCGAATGCGCAAGATAAATAATCGGCAAAAAACGAAATTTTCGTGAAATAAAACTATGAAAACGAGACTGGTTGGTTGTGGTTGACTGGTAGGGAATTCTTCATGGCATTAAGTTCGCCTTTTGTGCATTAAGTTGTTCTTTTGTGCAAAGTAAGTAAAGTTTAAATAAATACCTAAATAAAACGGATTTCGCGTATAATGAATTTATAATACATCCCGACATTTCGACCTCTTTACAGCGTTCGTGCTTGTTCCTTTTTAGATGGGCTACTGGATCCCAAACTGGTGGTAAACTAAAGCCATCTAATAAAGTTTGGGTATTTCTGAATTTTCGCGTTCGGCAGGCACGCGGTAGGCTCTCAGTAATGTGCTAGAGGCGCTGGTGTTTTGCATAATATCCCCTATTGATTTCCTTTCCTCTTTTTGCAGTGAGACCGCGATGGAGTGACATCCGGCGAGGATGCGGTGGTTCAAGAAGGGCGAGCCGCCGCGCCTGCTGGCCGCGTCGCCCGAACCCGAGACACGCTCCTCGCGCCGCGCCAGGATTGGTAACTTACTCATCATCAAATTAGTAGATCTAGGTCTATATCCTTCTTAAACAACATACATGTCCCATAAAGGGGTAGGCAGAGCACAGGAACTACTAAGTTTCAGTGCCACTCTTGGCAAAAAGGGGTTGAAAAAAAATCCAAATTGTGACATTGCAGACGACAGGTTGCCAGCCACTCGCCTACGCCACAATTTAACCCATATCCCATACAAATATATATATTCTAAAACGAACCATAGATTAAATATAAGAAGATCATACCATCCCCTACATTAAAATGCGACCGCCTAAGAACGGGCATACACTACACCATACATAGATGGCGCCACAAAAAAAGCCTAATTTTTAACAAAGTTCATAAAGAGCATACAAACATCTAATATCCTTTCAAGTTTCACAGACAGTTGTATCATTCTGTGAAACTTGAAAGGATATTAGATTAGCCGGTGAGTAAGGCTGCCAGAGTGAACTCTGGCAGCCTTACGAGGGTGCGGTATACTGGTGACGGAAGGACCTACGGAACTAATTTGTTTCGTCTATTAATTGTCCTTTGAGTCGTCGGCAACCCAAACCCTCCATAGAACTTGTACACTCTCATTGTACAAGTTTCTAATGGAAAGGCAACGCGCACGTGACACTCCTGGAGTTGCAGGCGTCCTTTCCATCAGGCGGACCGCATGCTTGTTTGCCACCAACGTAGTATAAATAAAAAAAACAGAAAATGTCATTCCATATGAATATGCAATTATCAAAGGACTTGCAACAGAGCTAGCACATGATTGCCTCTTGACACACATCTCGCCACGGGATAGTTCGTCCTTGTGTCATCTGTGTATGTATGCAGATCCATAAGCCGCTGTATAAAGAGCATACACAAGTTTTGACAGTTGTAGGTATCATTCTGTGAAACTTGAAAGGATATTATCGTTTAATGTTTTGTTTTTAACTTGTGGCGTCGAGAAAGTGCATACACACGGTAGGACCCAAGATATATAACGCATTACCGCATGATATCAAAAATGCTACATCTTATTACTTGTTTAAAAATAAACTTAAAAATAAACTAGTATCTGAAGCTTACTACTCCTTGGACGACTATTTTCAAGTGCCAGACTAAGCTATATAATTAAGCCACAATACGTCCATTAATAAAACGTTATCTATGTAAAAAAAAAATCAACTGGTTGGTTAACCAAACGACTGATACTATGTAACAGATTTGTTAGCATAAGTACTTAGAATTAAGAGAATGACATGTAAAATATATTTTATCAATAAATGATCGTATCGTATCGTATCGTATCGATGATGGGATCCTGGAGAAATCGAGGGAACTCCTCGAATCTGAAAGGCATACATATAGTGATTTTTGTGTTTTTAAAGGAACAGCATGCATTTAGGTACGGAACAGTGACATTTGGTGCAGTGGAACTGCTGATGATGGCCAGAATAGAACTCTTCAAATCTGAACGGCATGCTTATAGTGACTTTGGTATTTTTATAAGAACAGCATGCACTTTCATCCAGAACAGTGACATTTGGTGCAGCGGAATTGCTGATGATGGTCAGAACCGAACTCCTCAAATCTGAACGGCACGCTTATAGTGACTTTGGTATTTTTATAAGAACAGCATGCACTTTCGTCCAGAACAGTGACATTTGGTGCAGTGGAACTGCTGATGATGGCCAGAACCAAACTCCTCAAATCTGAACGGCACGCTTATAGTGACTTTGCCATTTTTATAAGAACAGCATGCGCTTACGTCTAGAACAGTGACATTTGGTACAGTGGAACTGCTGATGGTCAGAACCGAACTCCTCAAATCTGAACGGCACGCTTATAGTGACTTTGGTATTTTTATAAGAACAGCATGCACTTGCGTCCAGAACAGTGACATTTGGTGCAGTGGAACTGCTGATGATAGTCAGAACCGTACTCCTCAAATCTGAACGGCACACTCATAAGTGACTTTGGTATTTTTGCAAGAAAAGCATGCATTTAAGTTCAGAACAGTGACATTTATTTAGTTATGTTTGTTAAGCATATTGAGTTTTCAAGTCAAAGTTTGTCAAGCTTCGATTTCTTATAATATAATATCGGATTCATGAGGAATTGAGGAAACTCCTCAAACCTTAACGTTATACGTATATTCATTTATGTTGCCATCTAATAATTAAAGCATTAAAAGCAGTTTTAAAAAATACCTACACATTTCTACATAATCCAACATTTGCAAGTAACTTTCACCAGAACCCGAAAGGCGACGGTTTTTTTTTCTTAAAAATTATTTAATTAAAATTTCATTGTTTGTGTTAACGAGATAAGCGTTTGATTTGTCTGATCTACCTACTGCCTAATGTCTAACGTGAAATGTTAGATTACGATTTGAGAGCTGGGTCAATATTCTCAACTTCTTATAATCAACTAATTTATCAAGATAGCTATTTTTCAGTTTAGTTACAGTATGTTAGGTTCCTTACCTTTGTTCTTTTTTCTTAATTTATACATCTTACGTCGTGATTATATATTACTTACGTGCCATTGTCATCTTACTAGGCATATAAATGACACGATTATCTAATAAAAAATGCAATTTCCATTGGAAGTGCTATTGCGATCTGTTAAATGCAGTCCTACGAGAGTATTCGTTTTAATTCGCAATGTCATAGATCTCGCATTTCTTCCAACCAGCTCATAAAACAGTAGGCGTCGAACACAATTGCTGACTTCATTCTATCCCACGACCTATTTAATTCAAAGTCCGGACCTACTTACTTTAAGGCGTTATACATTATTTCCTTTTAGCCCACTCAATGTTCTAATGCTCAATAAAACTTTATTGTGCCTAGTCAAATTAATGTAAGGGCAACTGTCAAGCCTAATCGGTGTTGAATCATATTTCAAAGTCTTTATTGGTGTCTAGATTTAGAATTGTCATACATTACATCTAGTATGTCGCAGGTTGCATAAACATACTCGTAAAATCAAAGCTAATTTATGTATATGCTGTGACCTTCGACTTTTATGCGATAAGCTAAATGCAATAAACGTCCAGCGCGTGTCAAAATATAGCAAGATTCTCGCATAGTTGACCAGCTACGCTGTAGTTATAAGTATGTATGCCTATTTACTGGCATTTGTCAATGTTGTGTAGCATAGATCGGACTTTCTTAATGCACAGAATTTATCTTTAGAGCACTGAGAATATCCCGAATCACTACGAGGGGTTTTTCTTAGGTACTATTTAAGTTAAAATACGAACTGATTATTAGGTATTGAACTTCTTTTTAATTAACCTAACCTTTTTGTTTTTTACAGACATGTCTCCAGGAAGGTTTGCCAATCGGAACAGCAGCAGCAGTTCAGTGGAAACCAATTTCTATAACCTCAGTGACCAAATAATAATCGTAGATAAATCACCGATTCCGTGTCACCAAAGTGAGGACACACCTGTTGCACGTCGAATATCCATGCAAAACAGCTTCACTCCGCCGCAAGACACATACGCGAGTCGCAAAAACCGCGGGGGTTCTTTGGAAAAGGAGTACACAGTGTACCGCGAAAAACGAAATCCGCTACTTGACAAAGTGAAAAATACTAAATTGTCGTGTTTCAAGTCTAACGGACCATTGCACTACGGAGATGATGCCGCTTCGACTTCAGGAAGCGAGTGTAGCCGATTCGGACTTCCGGAAGACGTTGCTCATTGTAGATATGATGGAAATTATCCCAATAGTCATATTGAATTTGAAAATCAAAATCCTTGGGTAAGAATGCCGACCTACGACGACGACGTGTTTGTACCTAAAAGCATTCCAACTCCTGCCGAAAGACACTGGGACAATAAATCATTCAATGCTAGAGGCACCAGATGCTACAGCTCAGGATCTGAATGTGATCGGTATCATCCTGTGCCTAAAGTCGGCACAAAACTTTCCAAGTCTAGTGATCAAATATTTAATGATGACTACGAAAACTTTGATAATGCACCTTCAAATATTCTAATCAAACCACAAAAAAAGACTGATAAATTTAAGCATAAAGATGATAAAGACACAATCGGACCTGGTTCTTGTCTGTCAGCGAAGTTGAGAGCAATGTCAGATAGATATCTAAAATCCTCCACAAATAAGTTTTTCTCCAAACTTTATAAGCAAAAAGGTGACGAGGACGAAGTGGATGGGAGTAATGAAAATATATTAAAATCATCCAGTGCACTAAACAGGAGTCGAAAGAAACGTGGTGGTGTCAAGGCTAAATTACGGAGTTTTTCGTACGGTGCCCTACCAGGTTTAGATGAATTCCAAAAAGGCAATAACTCTGTGTTTCATGATGACGTTTACCAAGCATCATGTGATGATGAAAATGTGTTAATACAAGACTGTGAAGATGCTGACTCAGGTATCCTAGTCAATGAATCGGCAGCCTCTTCAATATTTGATAGTGATAGAATTTCATCTCGCTGCGAAAGCTCTGCGTCACACGCAAATACTTTAGTACCTTGTCACGGAAGAAGCGTATCTGGTGACCACACTTACATAAAGGCGAGAGCTTCAAGCCGGTTGAGTAGAGATAGAAGCAGCGGATCTAAACCACGACTTAAACATAACCAAAGAGCATTATCACTAGACCGCAAAGAAATTCTAAGACGCATGCCAAATAACAGTGTATCCGAGGAACCTCATTTCTTGCAACTGACAGAGAAACAAAAAATGAGGCAAAGAGATGTCAGCCAAGGTGACGCTGGTATCCCACCGATTCCACCCTGCAGAAGACCTACCAAATACAATAAATCCGAAAAAGTAGAGTACAAAGTGGTGCGCATCATCCGCCGACACCCTTCAGAAGAACTAGGAATATTTATTGCAAAAACAAAACTACCTGACGAAGGTCACGTTGGATATTTAGTTGCTCATGTAGTTCCAGGAGGACTCGCTGAAAAGTAAGTTTTAAAGTAAATTATGTACTGATCAGTAGATATAGACAGATAAGATATAACAAGACAAAACTTTCGATTTAAAAACAGACGTGGACAGAGTCCCACCATAAGGGTTCCTTTTGTACTTTTTTAATACGGAACTCAATTTTTTTTTTTTGCTAAATAAGTACTTAATGAATGCAATAACTCATGTGATTTTAAGCATCTAAAAAACATAAGCCTCGAGGAAACTTTGATCCATTCTTAAGTAATCCATTCGAGTTCAAATTGCTGAGGAGAATTATGAATACCTACCTACTAACTAATTTAAAAAGTTCACTGTGCGCGTGAATTCAAATCTTGTGGCTTTCGTGCCCATCCCTTTCCTCTATATATCTCATAAACAAACCTCAGTAAAGAAGAATAATGTTTTTATACTAATAAAGTAATTATTTAGTTCCATATGTAATATTGTTTTGCTATTTTTTCAGAGAAGGGACGTTATGTATTGGCGATGAATTACTTAACGTGAATGGGCGACGACTTCGTGATCTTACAATGGCCGAGGCAAAGGAAGCTCTTAAATCGGGGGCCCCTGAAATCGATATTGTAATAGGCAGGCAGCAAGACAAAACGACACCTGATATTAAACAAAGGCCACCATCTCTGAGAAAGCCGGTTATGATGAGAGAAAGCTCAGTCGATTACGAAAATGCGTTAATTTTAGGTAAAGACAGGCGAGGCGATAAAATTGACGTCAGGATAGACCGGCGTCGGTCGCAGGACGAGTCGTGTAATCAGAGCGCGCTATCTGCAACGGACGGGGCGAGCGACGGCGCAAACACACACTCACACTTCCATAAGGGCCAGAACGCGACCTACAGCAGCATGAACAACAAGCTGCTACGCCGGCAGGTCGTCAGCTACGGTGGCGCCAACAAGGAGGGCCTCGCGCTCAGTTGTGCTGGTGACATCGTCGACGTCGACACGCCCGACGCGGAACGGACCAAAGTCAGAAACGACATTGAACCACAAACACCGAATGCGGCAAACTTTTGCACGCTTCCCCGTAAGCCGAAAGCACCCACGCACAGCTACCACACGATCACTTTCGAGAAGGGCGCCGGGAAAAAACCTCTCGGCTTCACTATCGTAGGAGGCAGAGACTCCCCGAGAGGGCCGTTGGGAATATTCATTAAAAGCATCTTACCACAAGGACAAGCCATCGACGATGGAAGACTTCAAGCAGGTACGTTAACAAAAATATTATTTCAATTTATTGGCATTTTAAGCCGCTTGTTATGATTAAACCTCGTGGAAGGAATGTAATTTGATAAGGATAAGAAGCCGCACAATGTGTACACAGCGTACTATCAATTAGGCTGAAATACAGTAACCGGACCTCGTGTTGTTGACATGTTTACTTGCAATGCACTTTGATAATGAATTTATCGTACTAATTGTAAGTTACATATTCAACTACAGACTTCCGTTGCGGTTAGTTATACATTTCTGCAAATTGTTTTAAGCATTCAATGTAACTAATGTCATTTTATTGAACAACTCCGTCACTTTCATTTTAGTTACTTATCCTGTCCGTTACGGTTGTCCATCCATTTTCGGGAAAATATGGGCCTAAAACTTTTAGTGATAATTACTTAGTAAAAGCTGGTTTACTTACTATTGTCTTGATTATAGTCCTAAATCAGTTAGATGCCCGTTTGTGTTCACTTCGTGCCCTTTGTGACGTGAGCGTCAGGACCCCTGGACCACTACAGATATTTGATGTTTAGTACATACTAAAATTTAGTACCTATTTGGTACCTGAGTACATATATTTGGTACCTCCACTGATATCGAAAAATCGAGCGAATAAAGTGGCCAGACATTCTGACGTCAGGATATCTGGACCATTTTTGGTTTACATAGTTCTAGACAACACTACTAATTGATATCTTAGTCAATATTTACTACCTATTTGGTACCTTTCAATATATTTTTTTCAAATTTTTTTGGCGTACCAGAAAAAAGTTATGATGGAATTTAAAGTTGTGAGCCCAGCCGTGGCGTTGAAGTATGTAGCGCCTGTCAAAAGTATAGAGGCAAATCCGTCACGATGGGTAAAAATTCAGTATCTGTCAAATTACCCCATTTACACACACTAACGCACGTCACACTCACCAACATACTTTTCGCACACTACCGCAATTTACTGGAAGAGGTCAGTGACCTAAGTGAGAGGAACTTAAGACAGGTCTATAGTTTCACTGAAGATCAGTTGAAACGTTAAAATCCCATCGAAACCAAAAAAAGGGAAATATGAGCCAAGTTCAATATTATATATGCCTTGGTTGTTGGCGTCAACGACAAAAGCAGGGAGATCTAAACGGGTGCCAAGTTCAATGGCAGTCCTTAAAATGTTTTATGACAATTGATGACATAAAATATCATTTCTTATAACTTTTATAATAGAATAGAATAGAATAGAATATAATTAATTTATTCGTTAACACACACACAAAATAAACGTTACAAATAATAAGACATAAACAAGAAGGAGATTCAACGAAATGGTCTAATCTTCCGATCAGACCATCCGGTGAAACAATCACGACAGGCACATAATATGTATGTCACAAATATCAATATAAGAGCCAAATTTAAGACGTTTATGTGAAATAGTTTTTGTTGTGAGGACGCCCATAGAGGCTCCAAATAGTTCGTGTAATATTACACACGATATTGTCTGCCAGTTCGGTTACTTGAACTTGGCTTGACACGCTGCCGCGTGTTTAGATTGCGGACAGTGTCAATTTAGTGTTACCATCTCACACGAATTGACTCTGATTATTTTTCAAAATAAATTTGTGCAAACACCATATAAAATCAAAACAACTCTGGTGTAAAAAAACAGTGCTTCGTTTATTCTAATTATAAATGGTTAAACCCTTTTCCGAATGAATTAAAATAATTCACTGTTCCTGATCGGTTTAGCCATTATAACATCCGTTATAAATGCACTGAGACAAAGGTTGAGGTTATGTATGAACAGAGGTTGACAGTCAGTTTACATGTAAAATTGTTGCCATATATAGAATTCTTCATTAAAATAATAATTTTCAAAATTTAGTTAAAGTTGTCTGAATCTAAGGTTACGTGCCCCGTGTGCAAACACCATTTAAAAATTATATTGAACGTAAGAAGTTAAGTCATACAGAACAATTTTGTGATAAGATAATATATTATTACAATTAATAATTTCGCCATTTACGTAAATAATCGTTTATAGAATATAATTATAATTATTAGTTCTGTTAGTTTTTTCATACGCCACACTGAATGTCTCTTCGCGAAAGAGAATGTTACACACACTGACACACTAAATAATGTGACCAGTATAATGAAAATAAAGTCCAACGAGTTAAAATTAATTTTAAAACTCTTTCATTTTAATAAAGTTTAGAAGTCAAAAAATACCTATATTTCTTATCATTGTATTAAAGTTACATATATTTTTTTATTTCTCAACAATAATAAGTAGTAAACAACACAAAAAAAACGATTTTAAACTGAGACTCTTTTAGACGTGACGATATTTATTTACCTTATTACTTTTGAATACATTCATAGCACTGGCAATCTTTTTGTATCCGTATATGATTTCCAGTGTCAAAAACAAATGTCATTGGAGCAAATTTGGCGACACGTCCGCTCCGAACGAGCCCGATCGGGCGTCTGACTCAATAGAATCTGTTCGCAGTTTTGACGTTTGTATGGAAAATTTACGAAAGTTTATATTCAACATTGATTTTATTCGTTCTCTTTTTAAGGAAAAATATGAAAAGGTAATAATTCTGTAGTCCAGTTATCTAGCTTATAAAATAACATTATTTTAAAACTAAAACACGGTCGTACATATTCAAATTTATGAAGATGCCGACAGGGGCCGACCGCATTTTAGTTACAACTTTAAGTAAGTATGTATCTAAAATTGGAAGTGTTTCCTGATTTGTATTACACACTATTTTGCATACACATACTTAAAGTTTATAATTATCAAGAAAGCCTTTTGTTTGCCTAAAAGGTTTTCGAAGTAATTGCCATTTGATTCGAAGTATTTTTAGACAAATATTGATGTCGTTTAACTTCCATTTACTGTATTTTAGTAGCATGATAACACACATGTAAACTACTGAATTTTTAGTTTAGGATATAAGTAATGCAACAGCATCAATTTTAGCAGCCTAAAGTATACAAAATTGAGCTCAGCTCACTCAGACGTGAGCACTATTTGCGGGTTTTCTTAAACTAGCGTCAGGAAAAAAATCATAATTAATTCAGGGAGTAACTTTTCCTTGATGTTAACTACTGATTTTGTAGATAAGAATACGCGCTGTTTAAAACAAGTGCTTTTCTTATCAATAAGTATATATTGAAACTAAAACCGGACGTAGAAAACTACCAATTTTACGATTTTCTACTTTTTGATATTGACGGCCTCTTAAATAGGAATTTAGTTTTAGGCACTCGCACATCATCTCTACTGACTATTACGTGGCATTATAATATAGTCGAAATATAAAAGTAATTAGTTTTCCATTTTCCTCCTGAGAGAACCTCATACAGTCTCAATAACGTCTAATGTCATGTCATGTCCCTGAGAGACATCTCCTGGCGGAGAAATTTGTAAATCTGTTCAGCAGCTGTAGAGCTGTATGGCAGATTTGGCGGCATTCTGGTTGTAGGTACTGATAGTAGATGATTGATTTGATGTTTGTATTTATTCTTAATTCATAATTGACACTAATCGATGCAAAAAAAAATGTTACCGAAAGCAGTGGTTTATTTATATGATAAACCCCTATAACGGAGCTCGTGGACCATAGACTAGTCCACATCATCAAAATACACCCTATATACCAATATTAACAATGACGCTGTTAATTATAACAGTTTATGCTATTTCCCCCCTAGAATTTGCCCAACTGTTGCCACGTGTTTAGGTCTCTCAGGAGGAAAATGGAAAACTAGTGTAATTACACTAATTACTTTTATATTTCGACTATATTAATGCCACTAGTCAGTAGAGATGATGTGCGAGTGCCTAAAACTAAATTCCTATTTAAGTTGACGCGCGCAGGAGGGCAGGCGGATTTGCCTCTATACTTTTGACAGGCGCTACATACTTCAACGGCACGGCTGGGCTCACAACCTTAAATTCCGTCATAATTTTTTTCTGGTACGCCAAAAAAATTTGAAAAAAATATATTGACAGGTACCAAATAGGTATTAAATATTGACTAAGATATCAATTAGTAGTGTTATCTAGAACTATGTAAACCAAAAATGGTCCAGACATCCTGACATCAGAATGTCTGGCCACTTTATTCGCTCGATTTTTCGATATCAGTGGAGGTACCAAATATATGTACTCAGGTACCAAAGAGTATCAAATAGGTATTAAATTTTAGTATGTACTAAACATCAAATATCTGTAGTGGTCCAGGGGTCCTGACGCTCACCTTTGTGACTTGAAAGCTATGGCTTACGATCTTTGGTTTGCCAGCCTCTCCCATGTGTTATTCTCTGAGAACTGACTTAGTAGGCTTAGTAAAGCTTTGAAAACAGATAGCAAGAATTTACTCGTAACAACTTATTTCGGTGACCTAATTGTTTATGTTATTAATTTCAGGAGACGAGGTGCTGGCGGTGAACGGGCAGGCGTGTCATGAGCTCGCGCACGTTGAAGCGCTGGCCCTCTTCAAGGCAGTGCGCAACGGCGCCATTGAACTCAGGGTCTGCCGGAGAGCAAGGAATCCTCAGTTAGTATTATGTTTAGATTACTTGACAAACTGTAACTGTAGGGCAAGAGTACAACTGTTTGTAAATGACCAATATCAAGAAGATCGTCCAGGGTAGATAAGGAAGCATAGTCATACAACGATACTGTTTGTAGAGTGCGCTTACAGGCCAACAGTCATATCCGCAAAGATCGGAAGTCAGTTACTGTGTGGTGTAATTGTAATTGTTAGGGAGCTCGTTGTAGGTACAATGAGCTTTCGGGTTCGACTTTAGGGTTCCGTGTCCGACAATTTGCACTCTAGTTATCATGAAGTCAACGCTTAGTCATCCTTCCAGTATTGTCAGGATACAGGCTCAGTCTTAGGAACTGCTATAATGAAGACTGTTAAAAGTAGATACAGGAAATTTCACGAACGCTGGCACAAATCAGATAATAAAGTGGGATAAGCGATACTTGTATACAAGCTCCGTGTGGTGACGGGTTAAGAATTTCACTACCCCCTTTCTACCTACACCTATGGGATACAGACGTGATTATATGTATGTATGTATGTATGGATACAAGCAGACTGCTAAGAGCTACTGATTTGTCAATAAGTTACACCGGTAGATATATTTTCCTTCACTCTTTCGTTACATTCGTGACAGCTATTGCGATTTCATCAATATAGTCTGCGTATTACCATTGAAGTTTTTGTTATTTAATAAAACAAAAGTAATAGTTTAAGTAATTTATTTTTATTATTTAAAATGGATTCAGTTCTTTTCTGCTTCCTTTAGGAACTCGAGAAAAAAAGACAAAAGGTATTGTTTCATTATTTTCATAAGAATTTTCTTTTTCAGAACTACCAAAGCGAAGTCATGTACAGATCTTCTCAATGATGAAGAATGAATAAACACCACCAACTTTAATGCTGCTGTAAATATTATTAGATTGTTAAATTAATAATTAAGAACCAAATCTCAAAGTAATCAGTTAAACAATTATAAATTAATATGTAAGTATATATTTATCATATAAAATATAAATGCATTATGAATGTATCAGAATTTTGACATTTTATTGAAATAGATGTATTGTTGTTTTATATATGAATGAAACCGCGCATGCATTTCCTACAATAATTAAAATGTAAAAGAATATATTGTACTTATGTTTTATGTGCCATTTAATAAAGTAGGTGCCTACTGCCTAGGTAAAAACATCCATGTCACAGTCATTTTCTAAGACTAGATTAGGAACTTCTTTTCAGAATCTCAGTTTCAACTGAGTTAATTATAATTGTACAGACTTAGTAACGACATAGGTACTTATTGAATTTAGCGGCAACCCCTCTTCAAGATAAATCTGCAACACGCTCTTGCACTGAGATGGAATGTAACGCCGTGTCTTGCTTGCGTGGGCGACGGTCGCGCGACCGTCGCCGTCGCGTCTCATACTTCCATATCGATAAGGTTTGATTTCCTATGCGTCGCATCGCCGTCGCGCGACCATCGCGCGACCGTCGCCCACGCAAGCCACGGCGTAAGTCCAAAATATAAATGGTACTTATCATTATTAGGTACTCTCAAGTATTGAGATAGGTACTTAAGTAGTTTGAACCCTTTTCGACGTACCTATTCCGTTATGTATCAAAATTATTCAATAAGGCTGAAAGTCCACTATCATATGTTTATCATAGAAATATGATCATAGGCCTCCCTTTTTCTCCAACGTGAAGGCAAAAGAATGGCATGTTGCCTATTATGATCATATTTCTATGATAAACATAATTATGTTAGTGGACTATCGGCCTAACTCAAACATGATACCATGTCTTTTTCCTATACATTTGCATGCAAAGTAATTTCTAAAGAGGCATATCGCGTTTTGTACAGTCAACCAATTTGAATCCTAGGCCACTCTAGAACCCTGCCTCATTTAAAGTGTGTTCCATTTGCCATAAGAAGTCACATTGACGTTTACTGTGCAAAGGTTCTACAGTGGCCTTTGATTCAAATTGGTTGACTGAATCACAAAGCTGTGCGGACCGGATCCGTATAAACTCGAACTTGTTTTCATATTTGCACACAAACTTTGCATTTTGAACTATAATGGATTACATTGAAAACTCGTTCGACTTTTTCGATGGTCAAGTATTTTGTAACAACGCACCGTTTAAGGCAGTCTTGTAGGTAATCTTTGAGTTACTTAATCGATTTGATTAGTTTTATTTTCTTCCGCCTATTCATGTAATCCTTATTAGATACGGTTTTAAAAAATAAATAAATTTAACCAAGGCCTTCTATCTATACCTATCGCTTTATATTTCTTGAATACCAACATTTTAACTCTTGGGACGAGGAAAATTTCCTCAACATATAATGGGTCTCATTTTCTATACAAAAAATCAATGTATCTCTTATTTTTGGCAGTAAATGTAAAGTATTGTAGCTGAGCACGATTTTTTTCTAAGTATCCAAGGGAGTTGGCAATTCTCAAAAAATTATGCATAACCCGTTTTGTTTGCTCCTTGACATTCCGCTAAGAAACTTCTGTTTTGAAACATGGTGACTTGATGAGTAAATAGTTCTTATAGACATTTCTAAAAATGATAGATAATATTAATAAGTATTACTTACTCAGGTTGATACTTATATGCAATAGTTGTTTGCAGCCTCGCTGTTTGTATGTAAAAATAAATCTCGACATTACGTTGTCTTGGCTATTAATGCTATTATAGAATAAGAATGTTACTAGATGTCATTATTAGAAATTATAATTCTGTGCAATAAGACTTGGTAGTTTGCTGTACGCACTATTCAATTGCTCTGTAAGTCTATATGCGTGATCGGCCTGAGTAGACTAAGCTACTAAGAGCTAAGGTACAGTCAACTAATCTAAATCCTAGGCCACTGTAGAACCCTTTCACAGTAAAATTCAAACTGACTTCTATAGCAAATAAAGTACGGTGCCAATACGACAGGGTTCTAGACTGGCCTAGGATTCTAATTGGTTGACCGTACAAAAAGGCCCTAAACCTAGCCAAGCTAGTTCGCCAAACTGTAGAGTCAGTCCAGGATAAGTTGGCACTAGATGTGAAGGAGGGGGGGGGGGGCTAAACGTCATGGTTTTATCAAAGTATGCATTCAAAATAACAGTTACCAACATTCTTGGACAGATTCTGGGTATGTTTGTGACACTCGAAAATGTTACTTCCTTCCTTATAAACGGGCTAATCGATCCAAGCACTCAAGGACTAGGTAAATTTAGTCTAATTTAGCTGATCCGGTTAAAGATGACGGATGATATTATTATTATGACAATCAATTAAATGTTTTATTAAAATTATCATCAAATGTTTTTCTATGATTTATTACGTACCTTCTGCCTATTACCTAGCTTAAAAATAAGTATTTAAAAAACATCCACCTACAAATTAGGGTACTTGACCATGCACGAAATAAAGCATCAGATAATTAATTTTACGAGTAAGATATACGTGGACAGTACCTAGTTAATTTTAAACAATATTTCTGGGTTATAACTGTTATAAGTCGGATAGAAAGACATAAAATAAATTCAGTTGGCCGTGACGTCACTAAACACAATTTCGTTTAAATAAAAATATTAGCAAATCGTTCAAATTCGTTTTGACAGTTTTAAAAAGAAGGTGATTTGACTAGAAGGAAAATAGCCTTTATTAATACCTAAAAGGGACAACCTGGCAAAAACCTTGCAAAAAATTGCGACTTCGTTGATTGATAAGTCTGCCTACTCAAACATAAATCAGGAAATTGAATAATGTGATAATAACTAGCCATGAATAAATCAGAAAAATAGCAGCATTCGACTTCTTTATTTTGTTACACTTTTTGAACGGACGTCGCAAACTAAGTATGTAGTTGTGTAAAGTTTTCTAGCGCCATCTAGTAGCACTTATGACAAATTTGGTAGCTTCATGTTGCAGCTTGCCATCTAGCGGAATTATTTAGTACTGGTTTCTACGCTCGTATCCGTAACAGAAATAAAAGAGCTCACTACCGTGTGTAAAGGTTTGTTGGCTAATATCATAGATGGCGCTTTTATCAATGTATGATACAGTAACTATAAGAGATTATAGATGGCGCTTTCATAAATGTAATTACTATTTTGAATTCTAGTTCCAATGCTCCTATGTATATTAGATTAGATTAGATTTATTTATTTCATGATAAAAATTATAAATAAATTTGCTACATGTCAAAATTATGTTTATCTTCACATCATGATCGTCAAAAATTACATAATTGATTCCAAATAAAAATAATTGTGTCTCCCAATAAGGATCGTCATTTACAAAGAAAGAAAATACACATGCCAAGCTAAATAAAATTAATAAATCATTATTCATTTTATCATTTTTATTTTTTATTATTCTAATTCTTCTTTTTTATTTATTATTCCTGCCGATGCCGGCGTATTAAGCCATGTTTAGACGAGCAAGTTATGCAACGATGAGATGCAGATATTTGCCACTCACTTTTACTTATAGTTGCGTCTCAAATTAACCGCAAGGTAACTTGCAGGTCTAAACTCAGCTTTATGCTTCCAATATCTTCCAATATTATCACTTATCTACGTGGATAAGACACCTGTCACTCTCACACTGACATACTTGTCAAAGCGTGACGTGGAGGAAAGAGGGATCGATTCTCCATTCAAACGTAGGTAGGCATGGGTAGGCAACCAAGAACCCGGGATCGTTCCACAGATTTCGCAGGATCAGCACCGCGGCTTCGCAGGTAAAAGATAAGTAGGTACCTACCTTTAGGTAACCTACTTCATTTCATTTAGAATTAGAACAAACGTTAAACATTGAGTTACAACCTTGTTAAAAGCTCCGTCGTATCGCCACTCATGTGCTCCAAGTTAATAGTGAGAACCGCTCGCTCGATTATGATGATCCCTTAATGGCGTGTCATTATTCAAGACAGTGAGGTAAGAATCCGTTATATTCTTTCACGTAATTCCATCACCCGATCCAATCATAGATCCATCGACGTGAGAAACTTTCGCTTCTATTTGTATTGAAAACAATGGAATAAACCTACAAGGAAGTGAGATAGAAACGTCAATTGCACAAATTGAAGGGACGGAAGCGAAGCGATCAAGTCACGTGAGCCACACTGCTGTTTACCCGTATTTCTTCGAAATTACCCTTCTTGAAGTTCACTGTAAGTACTTATATTTTCGACGATTTGTGAGCATAACATCGTAAGTGGGTGTTGTCGCTACGTATAGGTAATCAATCATGACGTCTAACCTAACACAAATTCTAGGTACCTACCTAATTAAAAGCAAGCCTGTAGGTTACCTATAAGTTTTTGTTAAAAAAAATTAGGGTTTCAAAAGTTTAGGTATTTCTTCTAACTCACATCCTTATCGCCTCCTTAAAAAATCTACCTGCTTAATGTTTGTAAACATGCATGTGACAGGATGGTAACCTAACGGATTCCGCATCTGCAATCTGTGTTTCATCGTAAAACTTGTACAGCGTTTTAGCCTAGCATATTATAAGTTAAAGATAATGTTCGTAAGCACACACGTCATGTCAACAGTATCTTGGTTCTTGGAAGCACCTCTTCTCAGCTTACACCATCAGCAGCTTGTATATACTTGCCTATTCTCAGCGCTTACCACACGCAGGCGATAAGAACCTGAAGAGTGAATATCAGATTACCAGTAGCTGTTACCAGAGGCAACCGTTGGTAATAATTATACCTTTAGCCCTTCGTGACGTATCAGACAACGGATAAAGTGACTAGTGTCAGATCGGACAGAATTTGATACAGTGGGCTTTGATATAATTTTGACGTCATCATTCGACAAAATCGTTGTCAACTTAGCTTGGTCTGATTGTAGTCGCTTTATACGAGTTTAAATTTTTACCCCCTTATTCATAAACGTACACTAAAGTTATCAAGCCGATAAAGTTTGTTTGTCCCTTTCTATCACACCAATACGTCGGAAAGGGACAAACGAACTTTATCGGCTTGATAACTTTAGTGTACGTTTATGAATAAGGGGGTAAGTATGTATCTCTACATTACTTTAAGCTACCTTAATTTTAATCAGTTGAAATGAGACTTTTTTCCTGTGCAAGTTCACCTGAGGCCTCAGTAAACCAGAATACCGTGAGAATTCAAATTCCATGTGATTGTTCTGGCTAGGTGGCGCTACTTACAGGTTTGAAACGAAGGGTTAAAAGCCAAACCCCGACTAATGAGCTCTTTTAAAGTTAAAAATATCTAGATGCCAGCCTAAGACCTCACAAGCCCTATCCTTATACAGTTTTTACAAAGCCTGATAGTTGTTTAGTGAAGTAAAGTATAAAACCTACTTTAATATATAAATACTGCACTTTTTTACTATAAAATCTGAGAAATACAGAGTTCATTCGTCAAAATGAAACGGTTTTTTACATTGTTTAATTTAATGACAATTCTTTAATAAGAGAAATTGTGGGGATCAGGGTTATTATATTGTACAGTGAAAGAGATCTAAAATCTTTAGGTACTACTTATTTGTCGCTGCTATTATGATTCCTCGGACCCATTTATGCTGGTTTACAAACCATAAAGCAAAGCTAACAAACTTCGTAAGCGATGGAACGTAGGGCCAAGTTACGCTAATGTCTCCTGTTATCAGTACAGCGGAACTGTTTGCCTGATAAGCTTAAATGAATTAGTGTCAACGACACTTGTTACGGACACGGAACCTTTTTATACCTGATAAATGGTAATGGTGCGTAGTAAGAGAGTCGCTAGCTACTGTGGCGGTTTAATACAGAGATAAACAGACAGTTTGAAGGCATTAGCAGTTTGAAGGATTTAGAATAACTCCTAAGAATTGTCATGGTATTGTATATGTAGACATATCTAAATCAAACTCAAATCCAGTTATATTGCGTACGCAGCTAAAATAACCGATTTGTATTTCGACATACAGCTTTAGGACTCTTTACGCGGTACAAGAACGAACTCCCGTACGAGTTTCGTTTCATTTTGATAAGTATTGAATTAGTGCGCTGATTATGAGATTTCAGAAGCTCAACAATCCGCAATGTATCTAAAATCTCATGCAGTGTAAAGAGACCCATACATACAATGTTATACCTGTATAACGCCATATCAGGTAAAGCCTTCAGAGTTTTTAAGCCAAGACTTTTTCCATAAACCAACGCATTTCCCCAGAGTCCGTGATGGCGGAATTCCTTACCGTGCTGTTCGTTTTTACAAGAAAATGCTTTTACAATACAATCTTTTGGTGCCAGAAAACTATCTCAAGCAACTGAGGGGGTGAGAAACACGTAATTTATAGGGGAAAAGACATTATTGCTGATACCCCGACACCCTGCCACCTAACAATTAATTAAGTACATACTAAGTAAAGAAAAAGCTCCATTAAACGCTAGTTTTTACAAAAAAGCGTATGTTTAGTAAAAACGCCTTTAAGTCAAAACATTACAATGAGGAGGCACACTCAAAGGTTATGACAGATGGCGCCACACTATTAGTCCATTGCACAGATAAAGAATTTCATACGTGAGAGCGAGAAGATGGTATTTGTGCTTTGACATGCTTAGACACTTGCACAGGCGCCGCCTGGCGGGATAAATTGTCAGTGTGCCTCCTCATTTGTTTAACAATAAATAGGGAGCTGTAACTGAATTAATTTAATAAGAAACCTTCGATTAAAACTATTAACAACTATGTTTAAACGAACTTTGAGATTGCGTAAGCTAACTTTAATTAATTTTAATTAGTTTTGGTGAAGGTTTGGAATAAGTTGATCACAAAATCAATAACACTGATTAATTGATTTACGAATTTCAATGGATACCGAAATTGTTAAAGATCAACAAACCGACCAAAAAATCTAAAAACATTGACACACTTTTGTTTTGACACGCCTATATCGACCTAGATTTGTGTTATCTAGATTTGTTCGTAGCACTCATTTTGGATTCATTTAAAATCGTATTTAAAGTTGATTCTAATTCTATAAAAATAGAGTCTCAGTAGTTGCAACATCGTCGCGTAACCTTTTTTTTTACTTAACTACCTGTAACTAGGTAATAAAAATATGTTATATCCTGGCCTTACGCGGACGAAATAAAACAGACCATTGTTGAGAAAAACATGATTGACATAAACCGAGTGCGCAGATAACTCAAACTGCTCCAACGCCAGTATAGATCGTACCATTCATGGTAGCATGTTTTGACTCGTATTATCAGGTAACTAAAGGTTGAAGTTGAATAATGTACGCGTCAATGTAAAAGACACCAACTCTTACGCATAATGTGCACACTTGGGGCCCAATACGTAAACCAGCTAATTTACTTACTGTCGTATTTTATAAGTTTTCATTTAAGAACACAATGGAGCTGTTAATTACAGTAAGTTTACCGGAAACAGGTGGTATTCTGAAGACTTTAAGACTTACAGTTGTGGAAACTGCATCTGCTTTACTAATGATTTTCTACTTTAGGTTCAATTAGTACCTACATGAAAAAAACAGACAAGTCACACAGCACACTTAATGAAACCGCTGTCGGAGTAGTTTCAGCCTGTCTCAAAATTATTTTTATCAACGCCTTGGAGCAGAAAATACAAATTAATATGATCTGTTTACAACCTTTTAAAAGTACAATTTTGGTCAAAATCAGTAAGAACTTCAACAACATTAACATTTAGAAGACTCTTACTTTTACTTGAACGTGAAAATCTCGATAAATATTTATTTATAAAGGCGAGACTTTGCCGCAGAAAATTTATTTACGCTGTAAGTTCACAAGTTCGTTGGAGTAAATTGACACTCCGGGCAAAGATTTTCAGAATGCTTATCACTGAACGAAGACCAGTAACCGTGATCCATCACAACGCATATTTTTACATATTAGAACGATTTTCGGGCATAGAACTTTAAGGCACAGATCACCTAAACTACTAGACGGACACATAATTATGATTTCCCGTACCAGTTTAGTATGAGAACGCAATAGCTTGTTCCAGTTGTGCCAAAGTTCTAGCTCTCGTGTAATTTAGGAATATTTGTAAAAAAAAATCGTTTTAGGGTTGAACCTGGGCTGCTTTACTATGTAAAGGTGTAAGGTGCTACTCAATTACGCTACTCAAAACTTGATACCTAGGTATTTTAGCAGTAGATGTGTCCATATGTCTGGTGACCACGCGTTCTTTGTAAAACGCTTCGGTCTTGCGGTTGTTCTTACTTCGGTATGTGGTAATGCGGTCTCAGTGTAGTCTGTGCTTTAAGGTTACCCACTAAGAAGTATGAAAGCACAACCTAATCCTTCCCATAGGCCTTGAGGACAACGAAGTTACAGTATACTGGTTGACCTGATGAAAACCCGAAACGCTCTTCCTCAAAGAACCAATAGGAACACGGTTTGGTCCCTCCCGGTTCACGAAGCCGATTCGACCCAGAGCGAGTTCAATTTCCCGGAAAACCGACTTCACGTCCTCAATGATTCGGAGAGCCCCTTCCACCCTCGTCATTCACAATAATCCGGGAGCCCTTATGAACGAAGCCTTTTAAACGTTGTGTAAACCAACTTTGTTTATCTACTGGTGTAATAACGGAAACAAAAATTATCCATAATTCAGAGTGTTGTAATGTTAGAACACAAGCATAATTGTATAACAATCTACACTTCAGCTTACAATGAATGGGACACCATTGTCAGTTTGAACGGTCCGCCGCAGATTTTGATGTCGCCAAAATTTGTGTGACCGTAAGCGCGTTAGAGGAAGCGTTGTTTCGTAATACAATATGGGCAACAGACAATGCACAATCTTGAGGGTACTATTACGTAAGCGTTCTTTCGCGATCACACATTAGAACATTTTTGAGTCACCCTAAGGTTTCGTAATTTACGAAGGCGAGTAGTGCGAGGGTGTTGCGGGACGTATCCTTAAAAAAAGCAATTCGATTACGGTACTTACGGTAGTTCATTTGATTGAAACAATAAAGCACTACTTTGTTGAACAGCTATTTCATAACGTTAATTATTGCTGACCTGTTATACCAACTTACAACTTACTTACGTGTCTATTAGGTACTTGAAATTACCAACATTTATTAAGTATTTAAATCGCATATTTAAATTTGCCAAGAGTGGCACTGGTAGTTTCATGTGTTCTGCCTACCAATACAGCGTTTGTATGTTATTTTAAAATTTAAAAAGTGTTTTGTTATTTTAATTTAAAAAGTCAAATAACATGCTATAAATTATAGATGTTTTGACGAAGCAGCTCTTGCGTTGCAGTTGTTTATTTAGTCTGCATATAACGCCGTTACCTAATTACTACATATTTTCACTTTTCCACTCAATTGGTGATTAGGTATGATATGATTGTATCACTGTTAATTGCGCTCTATCTAATCAGGTGGATCTCTTCCTTGATAACTGTAATTGATCAGTGATCGCTTTTGCAGAACATGAAGGAATTTGAAATTGCTTTTGAATGTAGGTATGCTTTTCCTTACGTCAGGCCTTTGCATACCTCAGTGTACTACACATTCTGGGAAAGGTTACACCACATCGGGCGTAGGTACGCAACGTATGATTTACAAACACGCATGAATGCCGCCAAATTCAGGCTCCACTAATCATGAACTATTCGATAATAACGATGAAACAAGGCGTTGCCGTTCTTTTTGCAAATCGACAATAAAATTTAAACGTTTTGCGTTTAACAGCAGTTAGGCAGTTAAATATTCTGGTTCTGTTATCATGCATGCACACAATCGGAATTTATAATTCAGCGCAGCTTTAATTACGAGATTTACGAGTTTTAAATGTTGCCTATTTTTTGGGGGAAAAGAACAACGTTCAATTGTATAATAAAATTATAATTAACTTTTTATACTTGAAATTAGTATTTTCCGTTTTCCTGTCACCTACCTTTTACCTACCTTTTTTTGACTTGTAACGTGCAGGATATTACTCAAGTACCAGCCGTATTCGAGCTAGCAAAGCCAAGGAAGTTTAGAATCGACCCCCGCATTGTGTCGCAAGGCTCGATTCGTCGCATTGTGGGGACACAATGGCAGGCAGGTCGAGCTCGGAACCCGTTAATGGGCCATGAAGACGACTCGCAACCTGCCAACTTCACAATGCGTACTATGCCGCAGTTAGGCGTACAATAGGATAGTTTCCTGACAAGCTCAATTACGTATTTATTATAATATAGCACATTTACCTCCTATATAGTGATATCGCTACTTGTAAAATCAATCAACGTACTTTAAAATTTGTTAATATAAAAAATTAAGACTACCCGAGAATTGCTATTTCGGTTACGTCTCCAATATTGTGACACTCTAGTGAGAAAATCAAAAAAGCATTAAAAATGCTAAATACGTATGTATTCTAAATACTTTATTTGAGCTATGATTTCCTAAAGAAACTCAGAAAAGTAACGCTAAAATACTTGAAATATATTGTACTAAAAAATTCTTGTGTCCGTACGTTGGCAATAAAATCAGATCAGATTACTCCGCCTAATAAGCAGTTATTCTGGCCTATGAAAGTGTGAAAATTTCAAATCGGTATCTCACTCAATCACCTTTTATTTTATGTTCAATACAGTTTTGATACTTTGTTATAATTCCCATAAAATGATTAAGCCTTTAGGAGACAAGCATAAAAATATCTACTGCAGCCAATATTTTGTATTTAAATACAAATTTAAACTCATTAGTAAACAAAAGCAGAAGCCTGTAACTTGTTACGGAATTTGATAACAACTGACCCGAGCTACCGCTATCTAAACTGGGCGGAATAAATTTTCTTGTAAAAGTTCGGCTTAACAAATTGTCAGCGTGTGCTTGCCTGAGATTCTTTAGTAACGACAAATTGTTTAATAAATTACCGAGATAAGCACTTTTTGCTTGATAAGGACTACCTTATCCTTAGCGTTTTAGTATTTTTATTACAAACTACTCGTGCAGGTAGCACATTACTGAAATTATTTGTCCATGGAAAAGTGACTAAATTTTACAGAAAAAAATATGGTAGGTTTCACGAGTTAGTTACACAACACACCGAGTAATAATTATGACATCTTATTTAAGTAGATTTCCTCAATTTTTTTTTTGATTGATACGTAAAAAGTAAAAAACAAATTTTAAATATTTATACATAGGTAGACACTCAATATACTATCAGGGGTCAGTCCCACAATCATGCAGCGTGCTAAGGAGTCAGCCACCTCTAATAATAAATCTCGTCATCAGTGTGATCACTAAGAGTTTATGTGAAAACGTAACTAACTAAATAAATAAATAAATATTGGGAACACCTTACACAGATCTACTTAGCCCCAAACTAAGCAAAGCTTGTACTATGGGATCTAAATAAGCGACGATATACATACTTAAATAGATAAATACATACTTATATACATAGAAAACATCCATGACTCAGGAACAAATATCTGTGCTCATCACACAAATAAAAGCCCTTACCGGGATTCGAACCCAGGTCCGCGGCTTCGTAGGCAGGGTCACTACCGACTGAGCCAGACCGGTCGTCATACGACGATTCGACGATTTATACGACTTCATAAAGGAAAGCAAATGTTTTTTTATCTCTGCGCTAATGCATCTGATATGAAAGGAAGTCGTCAGCCGTCCGGCGCGGAAATTGTGTCGCATTAGGGAGACATTAGCACTATAATAACAGGGACACCTTGCCCGCTTGCCTGACAGGCCCATTCAAACACTCGCGCTAACGACATGCACAATGTCGGAACTTCCAAATGGAGTGTCTGATGTATCCGAAATATTAAAAAAAAAAGGTTGTTGGGATGTGGCCATTTCATCCTGTTCTAAATTGATTCGTTCAACAAATCTGAGCTCTAAAATAATTATATAATTTGGATCACTCGTCGCTAATGCAGCTACGGGCAAGCACGAGCGAAATGCACAATGTCGGAATGACTTCCTTCTGAGGTCCTTATGATATCAGTAAGGTGGAATTGGCTACAGATCCTTGCTGAGATATTAAAATTGTGGGAAGAGTCTCCGTGGCTATTTTAAACATTTCATCCTGTCAGAAACCGGTCTATTAATATGAATTCTTAGCGACTTTCGTCATAAAGCTTTTAAAGGCAACAAATCTGACTCGTATGGCACAGGGTATGCTACGTCTTATAAGATTATTGTGTAGATAAGTACATAACCTATGTTGATCTTAAATCTATGGTGTTGTTGTTTGTATTTTTTTTATTCCATGGAACTGCTCATAATCTGCTTAACATTTTTTTTGCTCATAATAAGACTAAAACATCTACAAATTAAAGATTTAATATGCAGGGTGACCCAAAATTCGTTGACAAAGGTTTATTATCTTTGTAACAAATTATATGTATTGTTTTTAATCAAATGTAAAGCTATATCGGTTTTTGACTAATAAAGAGAAATGCTATATACAAAACATTGTCATTTGCGCAAAAGAAAAAGTACTATGGATTTTGATGAGTAAGATGAATGTTTTGAACATAATGAACACAAGAAATTGTCTACTGTTTTGAACTACATTGTGTCGTATATTGTTAAATAGAGACAAGACAACGAGAGAATGTAAGAAATTATGTAAACTATTAAAATATGGTTCGTTTTATATTTATTGTCCATTTATTTTCAAACATGAGACATTTCTATAAAATATTAATGTTATATACACATGACTTCAAGCCTAGGTATATTCCCTAAACGGGGTAGGCAGAGCACATGAAACCACTCAAGAGTCAGTGCCACGGCAATAATTATTGACATAATTATAATAATGAATGACATAATTTGTATATTATATACCTATATCGTTGCTGAGTACCCATAATACAAGCCTTCTTGAGCTTACCGTGGGGCTCAGTCAATATGTGTAAAAAATGTCCTATAATATTTATTTATTTATTTATTTTTATTTAATTATTATAATGTAAGTTATCGATGAACTAGATGTCGGTAGCAAGTCACTAGTGTCACTTCGTTCGTGCCAGAAAAATATCTAGGTATACTAATGGTCATATTGGTACATTAAGAATTGGTATTATATTGAGTTTGAATTTACGTTTCAGAATACAGGCTCTTAGGGCATTAAGCTTGGTCATTTAGTATAACCTTCCAAGCGTCCACACCTAAAGCGTTTAAAAGGCGAGTCGGGGTAGGAGATGACTTTGTGTTTTACTCGTCCGTGACCTAAAAACCAAGTCAAATTGAGACTATTTTAGACGTCGTACAAAAAACGGTTTGTTTGAAGTTCTCATGGTTTTCTTATTTTACTTGACCGCTTCATCTTAAGAAAAACGTCCCTTTTTAGTCTCACTGGCCTGCCGTAACTTGGGTAGGTTCTTCACATTGCTTTTCGTCTAGTTTAACCGGGCAGAGCTTGGGAAAATCTTATTCATCATTATCCTTGTATGCGTTTCCACTGCATTTAATTTCGGTTTAAATACGAGTAGTGATTTTGCTGCCTTGCAATATGGCACACTTCCTGCATCCCTTTATTTAAAAAAAAAAAAAAGAAAAGGTCGTACCAATACGATCGTAAATATTTAGGTACGTGAATTTTAAACGATACAGTATGAGATACCAGTATAATTATGCCACTTTTAATATTAAGTAATTGAAAATTAATGTGACAAAATGGTGTCATGCATTAACATGTAGAAAACTGGTACCTTTACCTTTTCATTACTTCTAAAGTAATAAATTTCCCACCTCAGCTAGCGTGTACCTAATTCAGTACATTCCGTTATCAGCACTCGTAAGTGGATTGGGAGGGTGAACGAATTCGCGGAGCCCCTCTCAAGTGTATTGGCACATTGACCTGATAAATAAAAATGGGACGCCTCTCGTATAAGTTGATTGGAATGTTTATTCAATACACGTCCCATGTGAATTACATACATCTATATTGGTAATTACCTAATTACATATCTGATGAACCGTAATATTATTTGTGTCTAGATTTGGTACCTATAATATTAAGGATTTTCTTATTTATTTATGTTTTATTAACAGAAGTCGAGTTTTGAGCCATATTGACCTTATTAGAACAGCCTTAATTTAAATGAATGAAACACAAGAACCTATTTGCATATGAACAATATGTGACAATGAGAATATTTTATGAGTCTCAGAATAATATAAATAGGATTTATATGGTAGCTTATTTTTGAAATTAATGAAACATATCGTAATTGCGGTTATAAATTCTGCGATGTTATTCATTTAGGTAGATTAGATACTAAGTTATCACGGTTTAATTTCAGTTTTCATCAATGAGGTAGGTGCGGCATAATGTAGGAGCGTTGGAATTGGAACTAACAAGAGAAGCAAGTATGGCTGTGACTACCTAACCTATTTATTTCCTATAAATATGTACCTACTCTACTAATTCTTATTATATTGAACTACATTGATGTGAACAAAACACAAAGCAAATGCATAGGACACAGACATATGTAACACCTAATTGCCACCGTCGTTACTCAACATAAACGGTTGTATCGGTAAGTAATCGTTTCCCCTTTTTGCCGCGTTTTTATTCAATTTGCAGCCATTATATGGGTAAATTTATGAGTATTGCATTCCGAGGTAGCAGTGCATATCGCGGTGTCATCACCAGCGCGGGTAATTTACCTACGTGGAACGCGCGCCGGGATTGATGGCGGAAATAATGTTAATGTGTATTGCGATGTGTGGGTATATTATATATCTGTGAATTGTTTCTAGGTAACGCCGTGGCTTGCGTGGGCGATGGTCGCGCGATGGTCGCGCGACGGCGATGCGACGCA